>NC_056728.1:1890492733-1890537733 GCF_019279795.1 Protopterus annectens | reverse complement strand
AGCTTGATCCCTGTAGTGGAGAGAGAGAGACATAGAGAGAGAAATAATAATAATAAAAAAAGGAAAAACAAAAATAATACTAAAAAAAACAAAAAAAAAACACAAAAGAGAGCATAATAATAAATCAGGTATGTGAAACATGTCAGCATGTAATTGAATGTAGTACTTGGTCTGTAATAATGGGATAGATGATTTTGAAAGCTTTATATGTGCCATGAAGACTTGGTGTAATGATGTCATGCTGAACAACTGCTATGTATATAGCATCTGGCCCTGTGGGCAGTGGGCCATACCTGTCAACTGTGCAGATCAGCACAGAATGTCAGGATTTAAGCCATCATAGTGTTTGTTCTGTTCATCCAAACATCTATATTAGTCTGGCAAATAGCTGAAGGTGAAAGTAATGAAGTCATGACAGACACATGAGTTTCAGACATCACCACTTTCAGCACAGGCATGGTAATGTGAAATGTATCATGCACAAACTTCATAGGTTTGTAATAGGCATATCTACAATCTGCCCCTACATATCTCCCCTAATGTTAGGCTTTGTCCGCATGTATTTTGTAGCAAGGCAGAACAGTTCAGTTGTGGAAGAAGGAGGATCAGATGGATCTGATGTCCGAAGGCAGTGTATATATATATACCTATATATATATATATATATATATATATATATATATATATATATATATATATATATATATGTATATATCTATCTATATATATATATATATATATATATATATATATATATATATATATGAGTTCCATACATCAGATCGAATTTTCACTAATTCGAAATAGTGCATGGAATGCTCACTGCAGCGAAAGTGCACTTAATCGAAAGGGCACTTACACAAAGTTCAGTACAACAAACAGGTGTTGTACTGAACGTCCGTGCCCTAATGACTGCAGCGCAGAGAAGGACATAGCAATGTCCTCCACTATGGTACGATAGTCATGAACCTTAGAGTTAGGGCATGGGTTAGGGTAAGGGGATAGCTTTACTAACTGTCCCCTTACCCTAACTCGTGCCCTAACCCTAAGATCCATGACTATCACACCATAGTGGAGGACATAGCTTGTTTTTTATGTCCTCCACTGTGCTGCGGTGTTTTCGGTGAAGTGCATTTACACAAAAGTTCACTTTCGTTAAAGTGAACTTTCACAGAAGTGAGGCTTCCTATTGCAAGTTCGAAGTCGAAGTAGTGAACTTTCGTTCTTGTAATAGGAATCTATATATATAAATATATAAATATATATATATATATATAAAAATATATATATATATATATATATTTATATAAAAATATATATATATATATATATATATATATATATATGTGTACATTTTCCCTAGCGTTTAATGACTGTGCTGCAGCATGATATGTTTGAGAAACGTCATACATATCTACTGCTCAGATGGCTTAGTGGTAAATTGCTGTGGTTAGGGTGGGCAGGGTCTTGGGTTCGAGATTTGCAAGGGCTGATTATTTTATTTCTGGGCAGAACAAGGCTGTTTGATACAGAGTGATTAAGGCAATTTTAAGCAGTTGTAAGCGGGTGTGAAATGGACAGTTATGTATGGGGCAAAATTCTTTTTGGGAACAGATTGCGCTTTTTTTAAGGTGAGAGTGGGATGTTGGGGAAGTTTAATAGGTATATTTGGCGAGATAGGTTGGGTTGGAAGACAGACAAGACAGCATACAGGGACGGTATATGACACATGTGGGTCTAATACCTTGGACGGGGTGGGGTGTTTGGAAATCGGAAGCCCATGAGACATCAAATGGAAACAGTGGGACTGAGGTCCCCACCCATGGACAGTCACCACTGCATCTTCACAGCCCCAAGGGTGGCTGTGCTGGGGGCTGAGGAAGAGGGGAAGGCTGACCCTCTTATTGTGTCATGTGGTCCTCAAGCTACTTTAACAGATCTCCCAATTTTCTGCAAAGCTCCTTACCCATCAGACCCCGGACCTGACTTCAGGTGACAGGATCCTGTCCACACCTACTCTTGGGGGGAGGGACAAGCCCCATCCTCTGAGGCAGTTCCACCTGAAGCTGGTGCAGGACCAATGGATGAGGAGGTCCCGGGTTGGGTCCCAGATGTGCTGCAGCCCGGTGCCACGACCAGATGAGGTGGGAGAGGTGGGTCCGATGGGAACAGCCTTCCCAAACATGCTATGGTGTTGCAGTTTTAGAACATATGTGAATTAATAATAGTCAACACAATCCAGGATTAGTTATGACAGCATGCATAGATATTTCCATTAACCCAAAACACCAGATTTGGAACAGTTGCAAAGCAAGCAGAACACATGCATATATGGAACCACAGTGGCCATTAGAATGGCATGCAGGTTACATTGATAGCAACAGGCCATAAATGATAGTGTTTTAACATGGACCATGAATAGAAACACATTCCAATATTTGTTGAACAATAGGACATATGTCCCAACAGTAGGTTTGGTGTAAATATATTCATTGATTTGTGTGTTTAGATTATTGTTACAGATATGGTGGGGGGGAGTGACATGTTAATTAACAACTTGTATATCCTTGCAGTATGAGGTCCTCTGACCATTTTTCCTGTTTATGTCTTCCAGGTACAATGTCCCGGGATTGGCTCCCTGCATATACAGCACAGGAAAACGATGGCATTATAACCTTCATCATACTACATCACAGAACCCTATTTGGCCGGAGGGCCCATGATCTGCAGGAGAGGACCTCACTTTGGAATGTGCTTGTCCACATAGTAAATGTTGTCTGCCTGCTTAGCCGCAGTTATGAGCAGGTGATCTGATCCGCATGCCTGTCAGCATGCTGCTGCAGTTAGGGGGGACCAGCTAGCCACAAGTGGGGGTCATGCCATCCAACCCTCACTGATGCATGCTGAGGAGCTCCTCGCCAGCCATGGGGCACCCACCTTTCAGCCAAACCAGGAACCTGAAGATAGCATTGTAGAGGTGGGTGCCACCAACACAATGGACGAGGAGCATGCAGGTAAGGCCCCAGGGCACATTAGTAGACCACTGCTGCTTATCCATCTTCATTTGTAAAGTATCTACATGCATATATCAGATAACATAGTCTGTTGCTGCAGTGTAGTAATGAACAGACGTGCATAATCTCTAGTATCATGGATTTCTACTGTTGATGTACTGAAATGCTGCTCCCACCCTGTACCAATGCCACAGGCATGGCTACTGACATTACGTCTCTCTCACAACTATGTAGGTCCCTCTGGTATACAACTGGGGCAGCAGCTTGTAGCTGGTAAGTATGGAGTTATTTTGTTCAGGTTTGCCAAGACACCAGCCATGTTATGCCCATGGTATTTGCCATGCACACATTTAACACACCTACCCATAATGCATGTTGTAGATGTTCACTTATTGTTGCTGTTAACTGCACTGCATCACACTAGTCACAATGGTGGCATATCTGAAGGGTATGTAAGAGTCCTTCAGTATACCTAACAACCTGTCAGTGCAAGATGTGTGGACAGAGGTGAACATAATGGTGGGACAAATTGCCTAAAGTAGGGACATGTCTGAAACAATCCCCTTATACGTTGGCTACAACAGTGTATACTCCACTATTACAATGGCAACTGTTCCTGATCTAAATCCTTTGTTAGGACAACAAATATGGGGAATACATACCTTAAACACTGGAAGCATATGTGTGCACACACTCCAAATAACATATTGTAGAAGCAGCTTTTGAGGTACTGACAGCATTTACTCTTCTTGAGTACACACCTTCCATCAAGTGCAGGACCTCCATGTCACACCAAGTAATGGTCTGCTGTCCAAGAAGTATGTCCATGACATTTGCCTACTCACCTGCAGCAGAGGCAGCCATAGCTTGCACACATCTTACAAACCATGGAATGGAACCCATATCCAAAAGGTAGCACTCAGTTGTGGGAAAAGTAGCCTTACCTCACCATTGCATATACTATGGCAAACAGTGCATACAGTCATGTATGTGTGTATGAAGTATGGGACAACATTAATGTAGAAAATAAATAGATGCCCATCCAAGACAGAAGACAACACATTGCAAACTGGTCATGGAGGCTGTCCAGAAACATGCAGCAACATTGAGGTTCTTGCAGAAACGTCTACCAACTAATGCCTGCGCAGTACCTGTGTTGACAATCACCTTGAATCTGCATAAGTGTGGCCTATGGGTTAGGGTAATCATATGAAAGAGTTGTTCCACAGGAAACATCATCCAGGGCTCTCTACAGGTAGCATAGGCATAACATCAGGTCTTCAAAGGTATGTGTTGCAATGTGTAATGGTGTACTGAGACCAAGGTTGAAACCTACAGACAGTATTAATAAAGATACATGTGGAGCACAAGCAACACCTCACTCCGCCTCAGGTCCACCATCCCCATTTTTACCTTGCTGGTGCCAGTGTACACCTTTAGGTTTGTTGTTCATTAGCAGGAACCATGCCAGTAGACATGACATTCTGAATTTGGAACACTGCAAAATAACACTTGTGTGGTCCATAGTTGTTCAAGCATCTGCAATAAGGCTGAGGATGGGGAGGGGTATCATTTTGAAACACAACAGTGAACTGAAGCATACATCCAAAGCTCTCTAAGAATGACTGTATCTGAACACAGTCAAGGTCATGAATTGTGCCAAACATAACCCTGACTCCACAGCAAAAGTGAAGGCACTGTACAACCTCCAAGGGCTGTGCACATGAGCTGACCTTGCAATTCATCAGAGTTAGGGGACATTTGTAGGGTGGAGTGACCAAATAATGGCAAGTGAAGATGGGCCATGCTAGTATACCTTCTTCCAGGAAAAGTGACTGCTGTAGTTCACGTAACAGGTGCTGCAACAAACCATTGTGTTAAGGGTGTGCACACTTATGCAACCCGCATTTTGTATGCATCTCATTCAGCATATGCACGACTAACACTTTTGTTTGATTCTGCATTTGATTGCACAGGTCATATGTCAAATATCAGGTGTGTGTAATGTTAACATATGCAGTATTGTGGCCTCATTGCATATCATGGAAGAAGCTGGCATGTTAACAAGGGTGTGTATACTCCTCATATCCACATTAAGCTTTGAAGGTTGTCAATGTAATCAGATTGTATTGCTCGTACAAGCAATTCTGATGATGAAATCTGCAAATCAGAGGTCAGGCATTAACTATTGGCATCAGTCCTCATAACATCCAGGTATGTGTCAGATAAACACATAAGGGGCTGTGAGCAACAGAGCAAACATAACGGCCACACATATACACATTCAGCAATGGTGTGTAAATTCATGAGGCATGGTGCACAGTACATGCCAGGGTGCTGTACAGGTGCACAGCAATACTGTGTACATGGGTGCAGTGTGTTCCAGGGGAAGGGGCATCACCTACTAACAAAACTCATGCAGCACAGAGATGTATAATGCTGTTAACAAGGATTGAGTATAGCTGCAGTGTATGCTGTTGAGTGCCATATGTCATGCATTTTGACTGTTGGGTAATGAGGGGGTCTGTGTAATATCTTCGTGCCACCTCAGCTGTAAGTGTGTGTGTGTGTGTGTGTGTGTGTGTGTGTGCATGTGTGTGTGCGTGCATGTGTGTGTGTGCGTGTGTCTGCATGTGTGTGGGTGTTTGTGTGCGTGTGTGTGTGTGTGTGTGTGTGTGTGTGTGTGTGTGTGTGTGTGTGTGTGTAGAGGTAAGCAATAACATACAGGTGTTAAATTATATTTGTTGTTTTTCCCTAACAGGTGGCTAAGTGGGTCAGGGTCCCTCCTGCAGGCAAACTGATGTTAATGTCCATACACACTCTGACAATGATGATAGGTATGGTGAGGCACAGGCAGCATTGTCAGGGGCTGAATCTATGCCATCGGTTGATATCCCACTTTTATCCACCCCATCCCTGCACACAGTCACAATGCCCATATATACCCCATCACCAGTGGCCATAGATGAGGGACAGTTGACAGGTGGTGGCTTGGGACAGAACAGTGTTGGGACCATGGCAAGTGTGTCTGTACACAGCAGCCATAGCTGGATGACCAGTGAGGTACCACACAGGCAGATGTACAGGGATGCTCTTAGGAGAGCTGCTGGCCATCATGCCACTGGCAGAATTGCCACAGCAGGTGCCATTAGACACATGTTTCTGGCCATCATGGAGGCACAGGCATGTATGGAACATTACACCAGACAGAGTCTGAGGCTCCAGAGGGCTACTCATTCTTCTGTACTTGACAACATCCATGATCATGCAGGTGCCCACCATTATTTTGCAGAGGTCCTGGATAGATGGTTGGGTGAGATGGTGGAAATCTTCAACTGTGTGGTGTCTGTGTTAGAGCATATGATGGGAGTAGAGTGTCAGCCATTGTGGACATAGGTCAGCAACACCTACAGGTGGAGGTCTACGTGGATGTGCAACAAGTCACAGCCACTCCCGTACTGGCAGTACCAATACTAGTACTACAGGTGAGGTGCTGTCCACACCCCAATGCAACAGGTCACATTCACATGATCCTGGCCGGTCCCAACAGGGATGTGGATCCAACGGACAATTGTCATCATCAGGAGAGTGTAACATATTTGGGCTTCTACCTGGTAGTGCCCGTGGAAACCCTGGCAGGCACAGTTCCTGTGAACTGTACACCGTGCCATGTACGGTCTGCAGCTGCCCGACAAAACCTCTGTATAAGGCAGCCACATGGCAGAACTGTGTGCATGCATACATACACACACACATCACCAGCACAGCTAGGGCACCTTCATACCTACACACACTACATCTGCACAGCAAAATTGATAAAGAACCCCCTAACACACACACATGATGTCAACCAAATGGCTCAGCCAAGGTCTCTGGCAAACCCACAACACACCCTGTGCATACGATGATACCGGTGCCACATTCCTGTCATCCATACCATTGATGCAGGGACATGCTAATATGGTTCTGATGCACATGGTGAATGTACTAAGCTTTAGCAATGTAATGCTGTTTAACATGTTTTCAGTTGGAATGTTTAATGCTTACATGTCAGGGTGTATAGCTGTCCAGCCATGAAGCATTATAGCTTTTATTAACATTGACTGATTGTGGTCTCCATAATGTATTCAGTTTGTGTTGTAGGTGTCTATGTGTCAGCAGGATGTTGGTCTACTATCCTTTCCTACAAGGGGTATGGCACTGTGGTGACACATTGACTGTGTCATATCCTGGGCACAGCTGAACACAAGTAACAGGTCTGTACAACAGTTACTGCATGTGCCACATGGATGATAGGTCTGAGGGGTGTATACAGGTGAGGTCATGATGGCTGATATTAGCAGCTCTTCTACAGTGGACACTGGTAAGTGTACTGGGTGGCACACACCAAATGTTTGTGAATAGCACACACACAAAGACTTTGGTGTTGATGCAATACACAGAGACTTCTGTACACACGGATATATTTAATTTTTCAGTGAACTCATTTTAGCCTATGTAATTCCACCAAGACCAAATAGGCAAAACATCACATCAGTAAATAATAAGTCTGCCAGTTTAATGTCATTGATGATGGTACTAGCAGGGTGTATGTCCTCTTCACCAATGTAGTGCAATCCTGGAGTTGGTAAACAGTGGTTTGCTGGTGTGGGTGGCACAGCCCCCCACTTTGGAGGGTGTGGGGTGGTGTAGAACCACGCATAGTGTGATTAACAACTACTTAACCTGTTAACATAAACTGTATAGTATAAGAGCAGACTAAGCGAGGGGAAACGCACAACAATAACCCCAATGTGGGTGGCTGTGCCCACATCAACCACACCCAACTATATATACCAACTCCTGTATCACTGTACAGCTGTACAGTGGGGAAGAGGTCATTTACACATCTACTACTAGTTTTGATAGAATGAATTTCCACAAGTTGATTCCTTTGAAATGTTACCTTTTGCCAGTTAGTTCTCGGACAAATGATCTCCTGGGACATGTATTTTCTGCAAACTCAAGTAGATCAATTCACATACACACACAATTACATGACAACTCTGATAGTAAAACCCCTACCTAGATACTTATTGCTACTAATGTGTTTGGCCTTAATTGCACACACCACAGAGCTTTTAGGATGAGATGTGTCCTGAGTTTCTTGTTAAGTGAAGAATATCAGCAGGCCTTGTACAGTATGGTAATGGGGGATGTACTGGGTGTTAATGAACAATACATAGTATGACATATACACATTGACAAATACATAACAGTCATAGACACATCTTACAGACCTGGGTTTAGCAGTGCTAACTACCTTGTCAGTGAGTCCATTATGTTACAAAGAACTTGCACACAGCACATGCATCATTGGGCTGGATTGTGTAATCAGTTACCTGTATGGTTAATGGTGACAGCGGTCCTCATTCAGTGGACCATGGGACATGTACTGGGGGTACCATGGTGTAAAGACAGTATACCTAGCACCCACACCCCACATTGAATATTGTACTCACTAAAACCCATGATAATGCTCTGACATACCCACAAACACACATTGACCATGAATTCAATACAACCCCTTGTCTATCTAATCAGTGCTACTACAGAGATATGCATTTATTGCACATGCCACAGAGATAGTAGGGTGAGGGTTTTTCATGGCTCTCCTAATGTCAGCAACATCACTATCCCTTATAATGTATGACAATGTTTATTGTATTTGGAGAATGTGGTCTCAGAATGCGGTCTCCTACAAATATACACACTCATACACAAACACACACTTGCCCGGACTCAGAGAGTAACCCACACCTATCTACCAATTTGCAGGACAGTGTTGTGCTGGTACTGCAAGCTCCATGTAGCCCATAGGGTGAAGAGTGCCACAAGGTACATTTAACATCAATTACAGCAGCAGCCATTTCTAAGTATGGCAATGCGGGGTGTAGTGGGTGAGAAGGCCCTTCGGGTATTGTCAACTACAAATTTACAAGCACACATACACTGTTATTCTCAGTAATGCACACTGACACATTTGTAAGTACTGGGGTCCATAGGTGCAGGTGTTCCTAGGTGTGTACCAGACTAATGTCCATGGAGAGATGAGAAGAGTAGGGCATGTGCGTACACTGGCATCATGCCACCTGACATTTGTCAGCAGGCCATCTATCAACTGACGCCAATTGAGTGATCCCCAGGGTGACAGTTAAATTCAACATCCAATCATCTGGTTTTCTCTTACGGAGGGCCAGTTAGGTGCTACAATTGACATGTTTGCAACATATATTACATAGCATGGCCAGTTTCTGGGTTAGAGACCTGAACTCAAGCATGTTTTGTTGACTGTGTTAGTCTGGTTGAGGTATCCATGGCATGTGATCATACAGCATGGGGTTTCCTAGCTGTGGTATTCATAACACAGCTGGTCAGACGTGAGAGTCAGTCAATCATAGATTGCCTGTAAGCAGCCAAGATGAATACCTGACATCTGCACAGATGTACAGAGGACAGAGAGAAATCAGCTAACCAGCAGGTTATGCATTAGGATGAATGTTTTGACAGATAGATGTCTGACACTGATAGGTATGCCATTGCTATATGACAGCAGCCCTCAATGACATGTCCTAAACACATAGTAGTCTACAGTTAATATCCACATATCAGATCAATATTCAGTAGCAAATACTTAATAACACACAGCTCACACACCAAAAATACAATAGTCAGTACTCAGAGTCCAGCTTTACATGCAGGGGTGCATGGTTCCAGTACTACAATCTGCAATCAACTCTTACTTGGAAAAGCACTGTTAAAAGTAGTAATGTAATGATACAATCCATGCAAGTGTGACTGCATATAACCTGGGATACTACCCATGTATGAAACACATACAAAGAGAAAAGATTGTTTTACTAGCCATATATATATACTCAGGTGTCCCATACAGTATACTTACACCCCCTTGCTACTGTAATGACAGCACATAGAAGCATGGTATTTACATGGAATTAAATACACTTATTAAATATGTCATTACCCTTCTATTTTATCAGACTGGAATGTGATCACTGGTTACAAGGCCTGAGCTATGCTTAGCAGTTGTAAGCATTGTTTAAACGTAAATGCTAAGCACATTTGCGCACTGGTAAATGAAGCCTACACAGTGTAAGCGCTTATTCATTTAACCGTATGTTAGCAGCACTTACCATGTAGCAAACCCACACAAATTCTCTTAAAGCTGCTCAAAACTGCCTTAAACACTTTGTATCCAACAGTCCTTGTTCTGCCTACCAACAGAATAAACAGCCCTTGTAGGTATTGAACCCAGGACCCAATACCTTGTACACTATAGTCACAGTCATTAAACACTAAGCCATTGGAGCTGTGAAGATGTTTGTTGTTTTTTTTTTCAGATATATCATTTAATACACATACTGAATTGTAGTGAACAGCTGCTTTGGCTACTACAACTGTTTAGTACTTGTAAGTGAAAATAGTCATGTTTTTATATGTAAATATACACATATCAGATAAATATGGTGGAATATATCTGTGAAGGTATATACAACACTCATGTTTACACATAAGGATATGGATATATATATATATATATATATATATATATATATATATATATATATATATATATATATATATATATATATATATATATATATATATATATATATATATATATATATATATACATATAAATATATATATATATATATATGTGTGTGTGTGTGTGTGTGTGTGTGTATGTACCACTGTAGTCATCCCTCATTAGACCCATTATAGAATACAATGCCCCATTTGGTATGTACCTCTCAAGACAGTTGCAACAACTGGAAAGGCCATAGAAATACCTCACTAAAAGAATCACAGGCCTAAAGCAGATGCCCTATGCTGACCACCTTAAAAAACTCCAGCTATACGCTGTCGCATATCGTCTACTCAGAGGCGATCTCTGCTTAATATGCAAGGCCATGTCAAACCCAGAGCTGTTTGACATGCTACACTTAAAGAAAATCCAGTCCCTCAGAGCCACATACTCCAGGGATCTAAACCTTGCCATCACAATAAACAAAACATGCAGGAGGGATAGGTTCCTGACCCAGAGACTCCCCATACTCTGGAATAGACTGCCCATACATGTCAAGCAGAGTGCCTCTTTGGCCCTCTTCAAAAGGAACCTTGATGATTGGATGGTAGAAAGGAAATTCACCCCTGGGATCATGTCAGTCACCCTGATAGACATAGTTTCCTATGGGGGAATACATATGTACTTGTAAATTTAGCAGGTGCTACAGGCATGTAACAGCATGGAGTAACAGACACCAGTGTGAAAGTGCATACCCAAAACCAATCTCAACACAGTCACAGTCACATTATGGTAAGCCTAATTAATGGTACAGTATGTGGACTGTGTGAACAAAACCATCCTCATATTTGCCACTCACACACTAACCCTACATATACTGGCCCAATACACAGTGTAGTCTGATGCCTGACTGTGATATGGGATATGTCTCGGTCTGGCTCTAAAAACATATACGCTGATAGGGTACCAGAAACTGGAGCAGCATGCAACATCAGATAGAACAGGACCAAGAACATTGACATCTACCGCAGTATGTACACAGGCCAAGTAACATATTCACAATATACTACTACACAATACTTACACTCTGTCAACAATCACCATAAGTGCACAGACCTCACTACTGTACAGACTACAACAGAACGTCCAGGTTTTGTCCTCAAATATAAGGCCTACTATACATAACATGTCTAGCAGTCTGATATCTCACTGGCTTGTTATCAGGTATGATGTCAGTAAATAATGAAATACTGTACATATCTACCTCTTACTGCATGACATATGGACAAAGGGTGACAGACTTGGTGGACAGAGTCACAGACAAAGAGCCAATACTGACATATTGCTGTGATAAAGTGAGACAATTCACAGTGTAACATGGTTTGTTGTGACATATCTCTTCTGAGGGACATGAAGTCAGTAACTCACATGGATGTCACCATGTACTGACAGCAATCATCAGGGTATGCTATGGCATTTCTAAAGATAGGAAATGTCTGACTAACACACCATATATAAGACTCCATACTCTGGCCAGTTTGCAGATAGCCCTACAGGTGAGAGTTTCCTCAACCACATAACACTGTCATGGCAGACTTTACATCTGAACAGCCATATCCACACAAACCTTGTTAAACCAATATTACTTCAAATGTAGAACAGCAATACTTACATTCTGTCCCCATGTCTGGAACATCCCCCTCATGTTTGTTGGCCTGTCTCCACAGTGTATGTTGTAAGAGGTATTTCCAACTACCCACTCTAATGCTGTTTGTCAGACATCCACATGAAATCCTGCTCAGTGAAGGAAAAGGGCCAATACCCACATGAAGTACTTAGTTATAGGAGTGTGTTTCCATGCAACTGGCTGTAGGAATAGTACCACAGTTGTTCCACATGCAATTAGCAAGTAGGGGACTGCAATTTGTGCACATGCCATCAGCTAATGTTACACTACAGTATTACACAGTGAAGGTGAGTGACATCAGCAACAGTGCTAAAGGAGGGGTAAGGAATGTGTAGTAAGTGTGAATGTCCACAAAATCAGGTGTCAATGAAGACACATACACACTCTCTCAGAGAAACACACACATTATCACAGTTGGCAGGATCAGGATTAGAATTATTGCCTAACTAGTTTGTTACACTACAGTATTACACAGTTATTGTAAGTGCCACTGAGCTTACAGGGCTAAAATATGGCCAAAGCATTATTTCACAGTCAATGACATCAGCAGGCTTGCTAAAGTAGGGCAAACGAAGGTGTAGTGAGTCTCCACACACACACACACACACACACACACACACACACACACACACACACACACACACACACACACACACACACACACACACATACACACACACACACACACACACACACACACACACACACACACACACACACACACACACACACACACACATGTATCACAAGCGCCACACAGTTTATAGGGCTGAGACTTGGCCAGAGGGTTATTTCAAGGTGACTGACATCAGCTGGAGTGCTAACATGGGCAATGGGAAGTGCAGTGTGTGTGAATGGGTCATAAACCATTCCTTTGAAAACACAGACACACAGCTTTAAATTTGACAGGACTGGGTATACAAATGCTTGATGAATACTGATTTGTACTATCATGTTACACAGTTATCACAAGCACCACAGACACTATAGGGCTGAGGGCTACCAAAAGCAATGTCTGCAGTGATTGTCACCAGTACATCATGTGATATTGGCCAATTAGATCTGTGGTGCGTGGGACAGGCCTCATGATGGAAATCTGTCTGTCACTGTCTGTCTGTCTCTTCACTACATCTGTGTGGGTGTGTATGTTTGACATATTATAGTGTGTTGGCCTTGGATATGTGTGAGTATTCCTATCCAATGTGTGTGCAAAGCATGAATGCTGTACAATGTGGTGTGTGTGCATAGACATCTGCAACTGACAGATGGGCTTCATTCTCTAAATGTAGGAGCATGCCCAGTATGACCTTCTGTATTGAGTGTTTAGATCCACTCCAGGTAGGTTGTACTACAGTCCAGGATTTGGTGTTCTACACCTACAGCTAGCAACCTGTTTCTGCAGGATATTTGTAGATAGGTTGACATTATGGAGTCACAATGGGTGACAGATAGTGGGATACTGTAACTATTGTGTCTGTGCTGCCTGTGTTACATGGTTGGTGTTAGCAGATATATTCAGACATTTGTACTGTTTTACACTGTGATGCATTATGTCATCAACTACTGATAGATATACTTATTTGCTCACAGTTATTTCCTGGGAAATATAAGATGAATGAAGCTGTGTCCAGTATTGTGGTCTGCAGCTTACATATTCTTGCGAACTCATAACATTCTACAGGAGTAGCTGCAGGCACTTGCTGATGGATCTGTGTAAATAGTCCAGCACCTTGGTACTGTGGTGGCTGAAGATCCTGGGTCTATATTATATTAGCAAATGCTTAAAAAAGCAAACGCTGATTGATCGACCTTATATAAGCGAAAACTTACAATCTGGAACTGTCAGATCAGCGATTTTTTTTCTAGGGGGAAAAAAATTGCTGATCCAAAACACATAAATACAACACAAGCACACCAAACAAACAGAAATTCACACACATACACCTAAAATCTGGCACCTAACCCTACACTAAACTATGCACACACCACTAACTATCCACTTACCTTAACACAAACCCTAACCCTAAGGTCCATCACTATCACACACTCACCTCACCCACTCCTTAACCCTAACTCACCTAAATCCACCCTAACTCTCATGTCCACACATCACACACGTACCTAAACTGTGCCCTAACCCTAACTCACCTAAACCACCCTAACACTCACATCTACACAATCGCACACTTACCTGAATCTGACCCGTAACTTTCCATCACAGCACTGAAAATACCGAAGCAACAGAAACAGACAACCAAATTCTTTCCCTAGGAAAAAATTTGAGTTTCTGCTGCTTTGATATTTTTTACTTTCGCTAAAATAAGGTCGATCAATCAGCGTTCACTTGATTAAGCATTCGCTGATCTAATATAGACCCGAGGATCCCATGCTTGTACATATATCGACGTAACAGAATAGGCATATCCTGCTGTGGCCATATTTCTCAGCTGTACATATTCACCTAGGTTACCCAGAGGCATGGCTCATATATCTGGTCAGTTGCGCTTCATATTGTGGTTTACAAGCAGGTTTGTAGCCAGCCATTACTAGATTTGCAGGTAGGGGTAGTATGGGTACACATCAGAGTTTCAGACTTCACACACTCCATGACGTCCATGCTTCTACACCCCCCCACTCTTGTTATCCTATCCTCTTCCTAACATTATGCGAGTGATATATGAGAAGTATCCCTATAGTTGTCCATTCATCCGAGCGGTATTTAGGGTTTGGTCCACAGTTCATGCAGTAGGACATAGTGGGCATGCTACTGGGATTTGTCAACATGGCCTTGCATTTGTGTTCTGTTGACTGTTTTATGTTGTTAGTTGGGACCACATGAGATAACATACATTGGCAGTACGGGTGAGGCACAGGCCTTTGACAGAGGACTGTAGGGCATTTGGTAGTGATGCAGGCCATCTGTAGCAGGCCAGTGCATTCTGTCACTCCTACATTCCCAGGCTGTGAGCCACTGGATTCCCTTGGGGTGACAGGGTAAATGTGCAAGGTGTTAATGGCAATAGGTCCTGTCCATATTAATCCATTGGTCTGGATGCTGGCAGGGTGCTGCTTACAGCTATGGACACACCTGCATGGGACCCCTCTTCTGCATGCTTCATTCTGTGGGTATTCCCATACAGAAATGGGGGTTATACTGTACTCATTCCCAACAGCAGGGATATGACCTGTGATAAACATGTGGCTGATGGTGGGGTGAGCTGAGTGCATGTGTGATCTGGAAGCTTCTTGCACTTGACTCACAGATATATCTGGGACATTCCCCTTATGCTGGCTTATGCGGGAACATCAGCAGTTTCTCATTACTTCATAACTGTGCCTTTTGTGGTCTGCCAATGATTGGCCAGAATACATCAGTATTCCATACTTCACAGACAACTAATGTGCTGCTAACCTGTATGCACAATTCCAAAGGTGTGTGTGCAGCTGGCAGTTACAGTTTGTGTACTCTGTCTAGGGTACTTCCACCTGTGCACTGAGTGTATGTCTGGGCCCACATTCATGGCATGTCCATCTTTCAGATGGTGACAGATATTGACATCTGGACAGTGAGTATGGACGACTGCTGACATGGGTATTGCTGAGATGCATTGTGGTTGGCATTGCAGTTGTTGGAACATGGCCCTGTCATCAACAGTACTGGCCATAGGCCACCGAGACACAACCCTCCATGCCTACATGCTGACCACTTCCAAACAATATTGAACACACAACAACTAACACACGGACCCCTGCATATTGTACACATGCAACAATCTAGCCTTTAAATTGGGCCAGCTCAGGTAATCTGTGCTCCACTGTTATTAAACCCACACATACATGTTACTGCATTCTACATAGGATTGCGGGGGGGGGGGGGCACACCTGACAACTGTAAACATTTTCTATGACTGTACTGGTATTTTAGGTTCTCTGTTGTCTTCAATTTTGTTTTGTATTCTGACCTATCATGCAGACTAGAGGCATATCAGTAGAGTACAGATCTTAGGTTTTATTGACCTACATTTCAGTTTCAGACTTCTTACCCTTCAGAACTAACACACAAATGCCAGACTTGTTGTAGTCTGTCTGTGTAGGTCTGGTGGGGGGGGGGGGGTATTCACCATTGCCATCAACTGGAGGCCTAAGCACAGCCTTTCTTTATGGTCATCTACACCTGTCCTGCTGGCTGAGGCTGGTGTTGGGTATGTGAGCCTCACTGACATGCATGTATGTGTCCTATGGACACACATTTGGGCCACCACATGTACTGCAGTGGGATTTGTCACCTTGTTTAGTACTGCCTACTTTGTTGACACCAGTATCTGTTATGGATTTCATGTTCCCCATATAGGTGTCCTCTATCTGCTGCCATCCCATTCAGCAACCCGGTTCCTTTGCATGCTGACATCCATACCATAGATACAACTAGCAGAACATACTACTCCATTCATCAATTGATAGGAAGAGTGACTTACCTTGTGGTTGTGCCAGTGTTGAGGATGGTGCTGGAGGGCTGACTATGTCGGATGCACATAGTACACTCCCTATACATGGTAAAGCACAGGCAGTGTGATGTTTGGCATCCTTTTTACTGTATGTGTGAGTCAGAAAGAGGTGTAATTCCCTGGGTCACTACTGTGTCAGTGTATGTATTATGCGTTGCCTCTTTGCTAAAGCTTGGCCATACTGGGCATGCCTCCTTCTGCCTTCAAGGGCAGGCTCAGGTTGTTCCTCCTCAGAGTCCCTCTGTGCCTGTGATGGCCTTGGCAATGGTGGGGGGCTGTGTGGCCCTGCCTCATGCTGTTCCTGTTGCAGCTGTTTCCGCAGGATCATATTGTGTAGCATGGCACATACAATGAACATTTGTGTACATGTAGCTGGAGAGTACTGCAAGGCTCCACCGGATATGTCCAGGCAGCGGAACCATGACTTGAATATCCTTAACACATGCTCTATTATGATTCTGGTTTGTGCATGTGCCTCATCATGGAGTTCTTGTTCGGGTATGTGTGCATTCCTGATGGGTGTCATCAGCGACGGCTCCAGTGCATGACCAGCATCCCCCAGTAGGTGGTCATATGGGATGTCCCCACTGGCAAATGTCTGGTACAGCTGTGTCATATGCCAGATGTGAGAGCTGTGATAGCTTCCAGGGCTGCCAGCACACGCATTCAAGATAATGCCCTGGGCATCGCACACAACCTGGGAGTTGATGGAGGAGAAGCCCTTGTGGTTTATGTAGACCCTACCCCACTCGCTGGGTGGTGCTTTAATGTGTATGTGTGTGCAGTCTATAGCACCCACTACCTCAGGGTATTCTGCTATTTGGTGGAAGAGATGCGTATTGCTGGTCAACACCTCATGGGTGTTGAGGAAATATATGTGCTCACCGGCATGTGCTGACATGACATCCAAGAACTGGTGAAGTACCCTAGATGCTGACCCCTGTGAGATCCCCATGATATCCCCAAGTGGCCTTTGGAAGGTACCTGTGGCTAGCATTCATAAGCCTACACATCCCTTGGTATCCACTGGGATGGATTCCCCTCTGTTGTTTCTGTGTGTGAGGCATGGCCGGCACAGCTCAACAATTTGCTTCCACCCTATAGTGCTCCACTATCTACAGCTCATGTAGTGTAGGTTACCCTGGGTCTGTACACTCTGCTCCTCCTCCTCACTGTGGGTTGGTCATCAGCATTCACATCCTCACCACCCTCAGTCTCTTCCTCATGTTGATGTATGAGAGGTGAGCAACAGCAGCCCCTAACATTTTGTTAGTTTTGTCAGGTAAAATTCCCCGTTTGTGTACACCGGTGGTGTAGAGTTTGTGGGAAAACCCAGAGTGAAAGGTGTTTGCATAGTTTATAGTTGTGTTCTGGGCTGGGCTGGGCTGCTGCCTGTGTAATTGGCTAATGTTGATACATTTCACCTGCCAGCTATGCTGGTTCTTCTTGATTATCTTCCTACTGCTGTTTTCCCTTCCCATTGCATTCCCATTTTAGACCCGAGGCACGCCGCACATACCCAGTGCTCAGATGTGAACAGAGCTGCTATTTCCTGATTTTTTTTTTTTTAAACCCAGTGCACGGTGCACACTTGTTTAGGCAATGTAAACACTGCTAGGCAGTCTCAGACACACACCCTTCCTTAGCTGTGCGTAGCTAAGGGCAAACATGGGCCACAGAGCTCCAATAAGCTTACAGGATGCATGACACTCCCCCTTATGAGGTCATTTAACTCTTATACTTATACCATGGTGTTGCTGCATCTACACGGTTAGGTGCAAGCTAGCACTGAGAGGAATTCTGTGATTCAGAATCAATCCCCTCATTTGCATAAAACCAAATTCTAATTCATAGTTACCACACTCACACTGAGCCTTCCCCCTTAGCAACCACTATTCCCTGGTATTGTTGTCTTATGCATGCCATTGACTATCATGGCAAAATGCTGATTTGGGTTTAAAAACTTATTTATTTGCAACTATTTCCCATGCCAATGGCCATATATTTGGCCATCGGCGTGCCAACTACATTGAATACATGCTTTCTTTGGAGCTGTCATGCCTCCATTTTGTAATTTGCAGAAATGTATTTGGTTAGTAACCAAATACATTTCTGCAGGTTACACTATTCCTGCACAGTCATCTGCCTGATCCTGGATCACTAATTCACCTCATTTTGCATGGTTTTCACCAGCAAATGGGGTAATTAGCATATAGCAGTGATGTCTGTGCAGGAATAGTGTAGGAGCACTCGTGCACTTCCTGGGAGCTTGTTCCGGGATCGCTCGTTGGCCATATTGCCTGCAGAAGCTCTTACACTATTCCTGCACACCGTGCAGAGCTTGCTGAATCCTGGGGACTGTCTCAAAGCTAGGGAATTGAGCACCTTTTTCTCAGTTAGGCTGCAGCCAGCACTCGCACATGAAAAGGATTTTGGGTAAGCAGCCATGGGGAGGGAGTGGGATGGAGAATTTTAGGCTTAAGGAATGGGAGGTGGATTTTAGAGTTAGGGAGAAGGAATGTAGTTTAAGGTGCTAGGGTAAAAAAAATCCTTCCTGCTCCCTAAACCTAAATCTAGCCTCCCACTGCTGTATGCCCTTTATGTCTTGGAGGTCCTCTCTGATTGCACAGTTTATATCTCAAGGTATGGTGTTCAGGTCCAGTGATGTAATCATTCTAATGGACTCAGTCATAATTAGGTCAGTCATTGAATATAATGCTCCTTCTGTTATATACCAGCACAAACATTTGGCACAACTGGAATGACCATAATGGTTTCTAACTAAATAAGTCAAGGACTTAAATCACAAAACCTATGCAGACCATCACAAAGATTTGTCCCGCTTGTTGGTATCATAGATTCTATTAAGTGGTGACCTCTTCCTCTCATATAGCCTCAGCAGATCCTTTCCTGACAAACCTATTACACATTCATAAGTACAAAGGTAGAGTAAACATCTAGGCAGGGATCTCAGTCTCTTTTGCAATGTAACAGGGATAGGTATGTATCTCCAAAAATACCACTCCTATGGAACTGTATTCCACAACACAGAAAGAAAAGTACTTCTCTAACTCTATTCAAGTGAAGTTTGAATGACTGAAATGGAAACTGTAAATTCACCACCCAGTTTAGCAGCTATATTCATCATGGAAAAGGGCAACAATGATTGAAGAAACATATCACAATTCTTTGAAATGTACGCAGTTTTAGCTGCTTGAAGTAAAGTGCCCTTCTGAAGAACAAACAGCATTAAAAGCTGTGCGACACCTTACTTTGTCTCCACTTTTGTTGAAAAGTGTAGCAGAATTAATTATCTAACTGCTTTAAAAGTTGTTTTAGATCCTAACGCAGTTCCATAGCTGCTAGCACTAGCATATGTTATTCTCTAGCATGTGCTTAGAAATGCTCAACAAAAAAAGCTTGATCCATTTCTGATGTCAGAAGTATATTTCTCACGGTTTTTGAGTATAGCCATGGCACTTCATGAACTATATATTTATAGTAAATGCAATATGTTGATTGTGCTCTGATATTGGCAAAAATATCTCAGCTAAGCACACTATTGCCACAAGACTGAATCCTAACAGCTTTGAAAAGTGTATAACAACTTTTGTTACACACACTGAAAAGCTGTTATAATCAGGTGTCAAACTTCAGCACTGATTGCAACCTCCAAAGAAACACTTTTTACAGCAATTTCAAAGCTTTGAAAGTTGTGATACTTCACAGTCACACAAATAATAAAACAGTGGCAAGTTGAAGAGGGTGCCAGGGAAAATTTATAATAGTTTTTAAAGCTGTTGGGTGTCTGTGTGAGAATAAATAAGTATGTTTGGGCTTTCACTTCATATTGTAACACTTTTTTTGTAACCTAAAGCACATCGTGGCAGCTAAAGCTCCATGTGCTACATGTAGCTATTAGTGGGTCTTTCTAGCCATAATTAACTTATTATATGATTGAGAAGTAACTTAAGAAATTAGTCTTTTGAACAAAGTGAATATGATTGAAGATGCATAGGTTCATAGGATATTACTAGGGTAATGACCACTAGGCCCCTAACAAGCCTAGTCATGCACCACAAACCATTTCCATCCTGAGTATCATGAGTGTCTATATGGGGGTTGCATGTTAGTAGAGAGGTAAATAAGGATTTTTATGGTGAGGGTGTTAGGATAATTCTTTTCCTATTGATGGCATCTGTTCATTAGAGACTTGCGAGCCAGATTGGGGGTGAATTTATGATTTGTCATCCAGTTGTCAAGTTTCACTTGAACAGGGTCAGAGATTAACTATGTCTTACAAGGATGATGAGCCTGTTCCATACTACAGGGATCTTTGGGGCATGTATCTGTCTCTCCAGGATGTTCTTCTGATGTTACAAGTGAAGTTCACATTCCTGAATCTACTGTTTCTGGTGCTGTTTGTTTTGCACACATGCAGCATATCCTTCAGGGCAAAGATCCTCTCTCAGCAGCCTGTAGGAGACTGAATACAGAGACAAAGGCTTTAGGCAATCAGTGTAAGACATGGTATTTTCACTCTGAAATTTCCTGGTTTTAAACCATTGTAGGCATTTTAGTTGTTGCAAGTGTCTGGTTAGATGCAAGTCAAAAGGGCATTGTATTCAATGATCAGTTTGATAAGGGCCGAGCAGAGTGATACTATAACTTCCTTGCACATGGATGCCTTACATAGAATGATTTTCTTTTTATCCTAGTTATGTGTTGGCCAAAGGCCAGATTGTTGTCTACATATTTTCCCAGATCCCTTACTGCTAGGTTGACTCTTATGGGTGTTTTATTGATGGAGTAATTAACATGGTTGACAGTTTCTCAAGGGGCATTACAATGCATTTTTTGGCATTGAGTTCTAGGCTATGGTCTTGTCACCAGTCATTTGTCTATGTTAAACTCTCTTGCAAGATGTTGGTGTCTTTGGGGCAATCTACACCAACTCCCAATTTACAGTAATCTGTGAACATGATGAGCTTTATGATTTAGTATTTAATATGTCAACTTAATTTGTTTACTTTATCTCTCTCTCTCTCTCTCTCTCTCTCTGTCATTTCAGTTAATATTCTTCATGTCTGTCAAAACGATCTAATAAGCTGAATTCCATGCTATGGAAAATACTTTTGTACTAGGCAGTCTTAATGTATTCTGAATCTTGACTTGTGGAGTAGCTCACAAAATTTGAAGATGTACATCACAATCATACCCCCCAAAATTAAACATTATGGAACATGTTAAAGTGTGCTTTGTGTGGTGCAATCAAATACTGGGTTACGTGCAAAATATCTGAGGTAAAACAAATATTTGACAAGGTTATTTAGGAACCATAAATAATGCAGTTCTCAAAGGTAATCTTTTATATAATCATTTCAAAAATATTCTAGAATGAAATTATAACACAATACAAAATAAAACAACAAAATCTTTGAAAAATTATATAATTACTTATAGCACATGGAGCTTTAGCTACCATGATGTGCTTCTTGTTACAAAAAAGGTTAGAATATTGTGAAATCTAAAACATGCTTATTTCTTGTCATACAGACATCCAACAACTTAAAAAAAACACCAGTATACACTTGCCTTGCCACTCTTCAACTTGCCACTGTTTTATCATTTGTGTGGCAGCCTAAGTATATTGCTGTAGAAAATGTTTTTGGATATTGCAATCAAAGCTGCAGCTTATGTCCTGTTTATAACAGTTCTCCATCTGTGTAGCAAAAGGCATTATACCCCTTTCAAAGGTGTTAGGATTTGGTCTTGTGGCAATACTGTGCAAAGCTTATATTTTTGAAAACCCCCCATTAGAGGTAGCAACATCCTTTACCTGGTCATTACTAACATGGGCGACCATTGCTCTACACCAATAGTCAACTCCTCCCTGGTTAGATCCGACCACAAACTAATCACCTTGGAAATCCACATCCCTCCCAGCCCCCCACACACCAAAAAGGTAACCACCATGAAAATCTTCTCCAAAGCTAACTTTGGTTTCCTAAAAATAGAGGTGGCTACCTTCACAGCGCCCATGCAAATGGAGAATAGTTGCATGACTGATGAATCATACACCAGTGCACTGTACAAACACGTGCAGAAATGCATGGATCTTGCCATACCCAATAGAACCAAGATGCTCTCCTCCAAAAAAAGGAAGCTAATCTGGTGGTCCCCTGCCATAAAAAAACTGTACAACAGAAGGAAGAAACTGAGGTCATAAAGCAAAGTCCCAAGACTGGAAAAACTCCTTTATCAACCTCAACAAAAAGTTGAGTTCCCTCATCAAATCCTCTAAAGCTAGCTACGGAAACAGAATTGCAGCAGATAGTAAAGACAACCACAAGGTGTTCTATTGCTATGTAAAGAATCTCCATGGCAATATCCAGATTTGCTCTGAGCTGCTGCACGATGGTACCTCCTATACCAAGCCAACAGATATTGCCAATATACTGGCTGACAGATTCAGTGCAAACTTTACCCATCCCTGCCCCCAAAGGACCAGTCACAATACAAGTAGATTGCCAAGCACCCAGTATTACTGCTGCACAGGTTAAAACAGCACTGTCCAAGGCCAAGAATACAGCTTCTAAGGGACCTGACAAAATCCCTGGCTGTGTTCTACATGAAGTACAGATCTGGCACCTCACCTATGTGCCCTGTTCACTCACAGCCTCACCTCAGGGTTTGTCCCTATAGAATGGCACACTGCTACAGTCATCACTCTCCACAAAGGAAGAGTGTCTACAGACCCTGGGAACTATTGCCCCATTAGCTTGATGAGTCTGATATGCAATGCTATAGAACACATCATCATGGACCTAATAAACAAGGATTTAGGGAATCTCCAAGCTCTGGATTCTACACAGTTTGGTTTTGTGAAGGGTAGATCATGCTTGCTTAACTTGGTCAACTTCTTTGAGTCAGTCACCAGAGCTATGGATGAAGGCAAGGTGGTTCATACAGCCTACCTTGATCTGGCCAAGGCCTTTGGTACTATTCCCCACTCAGGAATCATAGAAAAACTCACTAAGCTAGGCATCAACCCCTATAACACTAGGTGAGTTGCAAACTGGTTCACAGGTAGAGCCCACAGTGAAAAAGTAGCTGACTCCAAGTTAGACTGCCAACCAGTCATGAGTGGAGTTCCACAGGGTTCTGTCATAGGTCATCTCCTGTTTGCTATCTTCTTCTCTGATGTCCAGGCCAACATGAAGGGACTCTGGCTGACAAAGTTTGCAGATGATTGCAAGTTGGGAGCTATTATTAACTCCCCCAAGTGATGTTGACATCCTACAGAAAGGCCTCATTGGGACCAATGACTGGTGTCAGAACCATGGCCTTAAGCTCAATGCCAAAAAATGTGTTGTCATCCCCTTTGGGAAAAACTCAGTTCTCATGAATTACCACATCGATAGAAGTCCGCTGAACACAGAAGGCATTATAAGAGATCTGGGAACACAGGTTGACTGTAACCTCTCTTTTGACCACCACATTGCCACTGTGGTCAGAAAGTCCTTCTTTGTGGCATATCTTATTACTAAGGGTTTTGCATCCAGGAAAAAAGAAGTAATTGTCTCCCTCTACTCTTCCCTTATTAGGCCAATCATTGAGTACAATGCCCCATTTGGCATGTACCTCACTAAACACCTGCAACAACTGGAGGGGATGCAAAAGTACCTCACAAAGAGGATCCTAGCCTTAAACATCTGTGCTATATGGACAGAAAAACACTCCAACGATTCTCTCTCTCATATCGCCTACTTAGAGGTGATCTCTGCTTGACTTACAAAGCCATGTCTGACCCAGCTCTCTTAGAAATGCTACATCTAAAGAAATCCCAATCTCTCCACACCACATGCTCTAGAGACCTCAACCTCATTATCGCAATCAACAAAACATGCTGGAAGGACAGGTTCATAACCCAGACACTGCTCATGCTATGGAATAGACTTCCCATACATGTCAAGCAGAGACCTCGCTGGCCCTCTTTAATAGAAATCTTGATGAGTGGATGGGAAATAGAAAATTCACTCCAGGAATCACTCTCAACTTGACAGAGGCACTGGGAACTAAGGTCAGGTGGCATGATGCCAGGGTAATCCTATGGGTTAGGCTTGTAAAGGTTCCAAGGCCATTATCCTAGTACACACCTATGAACCTATAATATCAGAGCACAGATGAGTATATTGCTTTTCTTCTAAATATATAGTTCATGAAGTGCCATGATTACACACAAAATCTAGGAAAATGATTTGCTTGATAAGCACCATTCTAACAGCAGCTAAGTACTTAACTTTATGTGAAACAGCTCTAGGAACAGTTAAGCCCTTGTCTCATGCTAGAGAAAAATAGCAGTTAGTGCCAGCAGCTATGAAACTGCAGCAGGGGTTAAAACAACTTTAAAAGCTGTTAGATACTTCTTTTTGCCACACTTTAAAAAAGTATGGCATAGTAAGGTGTCAAACAGCTTTTAATGCTGTTTGTTCCTCAGAAGGACATTTCACTTCAAGCAGCTAAACTGCATACCTTTCAAAGAATTATGATTTGATATCTCCAATTTTAAATCTTATAGAGTCATTGGTACTTATTAGGCTATTGAGCACAGTGGGTCATAAGAAGCATTGATTTATATTCCCATGGTTGTCTTTAGTCCTTGCATTTTGTGTGTGAATAACCCAGAATCAAGCAGAACAAGGTTATTTTAGGACATTATGTTCAGGTGCTAATCTGAGGGTGAATTTACTGTTTATCTTCCAGTCTTCCAAATGTCACTTGAATAGAGTAGGAGAAATGCATTGCTTTATGTGTAGTGGAAGAAAGTTCTATAGGAGTAGTATTTTCTGTGATACACACCTATCCCTGTTATATTGGAAAACAGACTGAGCTTCCCTGACTAGGAGTTTATGCTTCCACTCAACTTGTGAGCATGTAATTGGTCTGTCAGGAGAGAGTCTGTTGAGGTTATATATGCAAGGTAGTTGTCACCTCTTAGTAGCCTGTATGACACTGAGAAGAGGGACAGATCTTTGTGATGGTCTGCATAGTTTTTGTTATTTAAGTAATTGATTTTCCTTAGTTAGAAACTAGTGTATGCATTCCAGTTGTGGAAAATGTTTGTATAGGTATATACTAAAAGGGGCATTACATTCCATGACTGCCATAATGATGGCTGAGTACTGTGGAATGATTACATCCCTGGACCTGAGCTCCATACCTTGTCATATAGGCTGTACAATCAAAAAAGACTTCCTTTCAACAGCAGATATGTGGCTATCAAAGGACAGTTTTTTATCAACATAGGTTCCTAGATCCTTGATTACAAGATCAACTTTTGGGGATGCAGTGTCAATTTTACAGGTATAATGGTTGCCATGTTTGCTGAAGGATACTGTTAGGCATTTTTTGGCATTTAGTTTTAGTCTATGTTTTGTGTTACTAGCTATTTGTTTAGGAAAAGCCATATTGAAAGATATTCATACAGGTGCAGTTTATGATGGCACCAAGTTTACAATTATCTGCAGATTTAGTCAGTGATAACCCCTTAACTTTTGCTTTGAACTCAGAGAAGTCAATACCATCATGGAGTTGCCAAAGGACTAAGCACTTAGTTACACTGCTTTAACAAATTTGTGTCTTCAACATGGATGCCAACGTTTACCTATCAAGCTTCAGTTTGCTGTGCTCTAGAGGTGAATTTCTTCACATCCATTTGTCAAACACATAGTTGGCAATCTTCAGAGACATGGTCATAATCCTTATATTCTATCTATTCCAATGTGAGCATTATATGCCAAAGAATACTGGAAAAGAAATATGGATGGTTTTGCTTGTCTACTTAATACTACATCTACTTAGATCAGGCTTTTAGATGTGGGAAGTTAGCATAATAGTTAAGGTGTTTATCTTATAGACACAAGGTGCAGGATTTGATTCTCACATGGAGTAATTGGCTAAACTTAAAATGGCCCACAAGGACAGTTAGCCTAGTATGAATCTATAAACCTATCTTTAGTTAGGCTGTTAAGTTCAGAGAGCCTGAGCTAAGAGTTGTTGAGTGTATGCTAAACCTTGCACAGTTGAAGTCTCCCATTATTAATAGCTCTTTTTATTTTATGTCTAGTAGTTTGTTATATACAGGATATCTATTTTTAGTCCCATGACTAAATGCAAATCATCTTAGTAACTTTAAATACCTTATTGCTGGATCTGAATGTAAGAGTCAAAATTCCACTGATTTATACCATATGGCAGCACAGTTTATGGTGTTAGGGTATATATTTTTATTTTAAATTAGAGTCCATCTATGTCTGCAAATACCTATAACATGAAGATTAACTTAAGAGGGTCTTTTGGTTATACACGTGACTGTTGCAGATAGATTATTAAAAGGTAGGTCAAGCTTAGAAAAGCAACTAACCTCGGTCGTGTAACAAACAACTATGAGACACAGATAAGGAAGGAAACACATTCAAGAATCATAGTCTATAACTGTATCAAAGCAAGTCAATAATTAGCAAAATATAATATCATAACACATATACCCCAAAGCCAGTTTTCCTAATCCATTTATTTTCAAAGCAACATTACAAATTTGGTAGGCAATATAAAAAAAAATTATCCTAATAGATTATTCGAAAGTTTAAAACACAGTTTCAAAAAGCATTCACACATATTCCACATATACAAATGAGATCATTACTGATTAATTTGTATATTTTGTGTGGACCTTATACTACTAATGCATAGAACAGAAGAAATCTCATTAGCTTTTACTAACCATAAGATTTTTACATATAGCAATGAAGCTAAAAGAGAATATTTAAGAAAAATGAATTTTAGACCAAAAAATAAGATGACAGCTGATCAAAATAAATGAGTGCTGAAATAATCATCAGACTCAAATGATTTTGGTGTATAAAAAGTATTATTTTAGATGAACTTTTTGAAGATGTGCATACTTATAGACAGTGATTTTTTGTAAACAAAAAGGTGACAGTATACATAAGTTGTGTTTCGATCATGTTTGAGGTACTGTGAAGGTATATAGAGGCTGAGAGTCCAAGAGCTACATGTTTTGTTTATTTGATAAAACATAACATGCTATATCCTTTGCTCATCCTGGGTTCCAAATATCTCAGTATATCACTTCCCCCCTCTCAAACAGAGTCTTACCGATCTTTTCCTGGCACATCTCCAAAAAATTACTCAGGAAGCTTTAACAGCCACTAAAACATGGCTTTGTTACTCACAACCCATGGTCACTCCCCAAAAAAATATTTCTTTTTTCTCCAAATCCTCTTTCATAAAAAAAATAAATAAATAAAATCATCTCTCATAATAATACAACTGAAGTCACTTTTCACAGCAAATTATTAAGGATGATAGTAAATAGTAATCTTAAATTTTATCTGCATTATCTCTGAAAAAAAAGCACAACAAAACTTTTCCTCCTCCAAATCTGCTCCACATATCCTCACTATAAAATCAATAAGGTCAAAATAGTCAGCACTTATCCTTCTGCTGATGGGTCCACCTGTTCCCATTTCATTGTTCTGAACAGCTTCCATGTTATATCCTTTATTCATTATGAGGTTCCAAATATCTCAATATATCACATAATGTTTAAAATCTGAAAATAACAAATCATCAAGTGTACTGTCCTGCAAAATATTATGTTTGACAGAATTACTGAAATCGAAAAATATCAACCACAAGTTAATAATGAGCTCTACATTCTACAAAAAAGGTGCTATGTAGTCTCACAAAGCAATCATTGCTTAAGTTGATTGAGTTTTAAAGAAAATTCCAAACTTTTTGCATGTTTTCATCAAATGAAGTCTCACTAATTCATTCATTGCTTTGAGTGTCAATGGCTGAGTGTCATCCATGTAACAGTCACAAATTAACATCTCGTAGGATTGATGTGTATGAGTTGAGGGCCAATTAATCTTATGAAAAGAAGTGTGGAGACAGTGCTTATAAGTAATAAGGCTCTCAATGGAGTTACAATTAGATTCATTTGCAAAAACCCACATTTGCACTCACTTGATGAAACTGGAATGCAACTAAGAGCATCCAACTGTGGCTCCTGTTTTTTCAGACTGTTTTTCAATGAGGTACTGACAAAATCCATAAACTGCGTCTGTTTCTGATCACTGTAGTTTTCTACAGATGCTCCTAATTTCTTTTTCACCAAAGGTCAAATAATTATGTACATCCTTGGGCCATTGCTTTTGATCAAAAATGCATCCATGCTGTGTAAATGTGGCTTTGTCACAGTCAAGTAGCCTTCTTGACATTGATTCACGAAGTTTTGTGTAAAACACAGTTGGTTCAATCAATCAATTTTGCAATCCTTGCTGTGAAGCTGAACTCGAGATTTTGCTCAGCCACTGCAGCCATCTCATAATAGTGACCCCAGTTCATGTACATTTCTTTGAAAAGTTGAACAAGAATTTGTATCTTTTCATTTGCGTTGTACAAATTGAAGTTGTGATCTTGCAATTCCAAGCTTAATTTTGACAGTTCTTGAAGGGCATCACACATTACGCTGAGATCTAGCACAAACTCCAGTGACGTGATTTTTCTTTGCAAACCCTCATACATACATCACTCTGTTCAATCACATGAAGGACATTCTTTGGCTTGCTCAAAATGTTTAACAAGAACGTTGTAGTTTTCTCAAACTGCGGACATGGTAGAGTAAATTGATGCCCCCCATCTTGTGCTTAGAATTCTTCAGATTTTTATCATCTGAGTGTCCAGCTCTTTTGCACACATCTGTAATTCTCTGTTGTTTTTTGGTGAGGAATTGTACAGCACAAACAGCTTATCAATGAATACCTTACATCTGATAACATGCAAAACTCCTTTGATTACATCACCGACAGAGAGTTCCAATCTATGATTCACACAGGGCCAAAAGATAACAAATGGAAATTGTCTGTCAGCTTTTTAATACCGCATTTACATCCTAGCATAACAGCTGCACCATCACATGTAATGCAAACTAAGTTACATTTCAAGTAGTCCACTGTTAAACAATGAGATTTAAGGCACTCAAGCAAAAAATTAAAAATCCTTTGCACTGCTGAGTTTTCAAGTTCAATTAATTCCAAAAATACATTTATTGCCAAGGTCATTTCACTGTTCACAAGACAGGTACAAATATAAATAATGAGTGTTGATTTGTTGCTCAATGTTGTGGACTCGTCAATAATTAATGATATTTTGCTGCTCAACGTGACAATCACAAAGAATTTTTCTCATTTCATCACTTATGTAATTAACGATGTTGATGCATGCATTAGTAGAATGAAGACTGCATCCGATATCAACTGCCTTTAGTTCTTGTACATCAATTTCAGACACAAAGGTATGAAAGCTTTGGTTTTCCTTCACCACTGTTTAGGCAGTATGAAAAATGTTCATTGTGACAGTTGTTTTTTTCTTTTGCCTCAGCCTTCAAAACCATCTGCTATAGAATTTCTTTGTCAGCTTATTCAAGAAGCTTTGTGGCAGCTTTGTGATTCACAGATTCCTTGTGGTCAAAATTTTTTTTTTGTAGGAATGTTAACTGTTGTTGACTTTAGCCAAAGAAAGTTATCAAGACATTGGCCCATTCTTTTGCAATATTGAGACCCTTCTTAGTCTCTGTGCCAGAACCCCTGCCCTACAGCACATTTTACATCCAAATTTCTTACTGCATATTGATAGCCAGCTATATTTACTGCAGTAGAAATTTTACTGGTCCAAAGCCAAGCAGTCAGGCCACTCTTTGTCATCAGCAGCCTCATCAACATTACTGCATGAAGCAGAAGCAATACTCAGTAAGGACTCCACCTCCATAGAACCATTTGGCTTGTCAGGAACATTACTGCTCAAACCAGGAGTGACACAGAGTAGTCACCATCCCCATAGCATCACTGCAAACTGTGAGATTTGGATCATCCTTGCTCAATCGCAGTTGTTTATTTACATGGGGTCCTGTCCGAGAAAACTGACTAATAATTTTGTCTAGTCTTAAAGGGTGAATGGTCTAGTATTTAGCAACAAAAGTAAACCTAATTAGTAATTGCAAGTACATACAAGTTTGATATTTCTGATCAAATTATTAAGTTACTATTACACTTTGACTGTAAACAGCACCACAGGATAAACAACAATGGCAGTGAGGTGACATCACCATGGAATTATTAAGCAGGGATACCTGGCTGAAGCAAACAGCCCTATCTCTACTATGGAAACTTTTGTTAAAAATTAATTTCTAAGTAACTAAGAAATATTAACCCAAATCTCCCATTGTTCATTAAGGTCAGGGTACTAAGGTATAGTGTAATGGGTCTGATTCCATTTAATTCACCAGAATAACAAAAATGTCTGAAAAAAAATGAAATTTACTATGGGCATAATAGGAGGTGGTTGAGGTGTCAGTACACTGTACCACTATGTACTGTGACAAAAAAAGCCCAGCTTTTAGATAATCTTAGCAGAAAGCCTTACAAGAACTGTTAGAATTAACCACAGTCCACTTCAATAAAAATATATTGGCATTTATTTTTCAAAAAACATAAAATGATCTGGGAATGTATTCATAAAAAAGAAACAGATGCAATTTTCTTTGCATTGATATAAATAAGGTATAGAAACAGGTTAGTTTTTTCTTATATGATAAACTGAGGAGAGTATCGGTTGCACAATGCAAAAAAATGAATATAAGGAATTATATTCTCAATTAAAACATAAAATGTTAATCAAGGAAAATCAGGAAGAAGTTGAATATGTTAGACGGCATTTTAAAATAAGAAATGAATGAGGATTGAAGCAGAAATGGATGAATGGTTGAAAGGTACATTAAGGAACTCAAGTAATATCTTAAATATCAAAAGTTGAAAAACATGGATATGAGATACAGCTATGGAACTTGTTAAATTCTATAAATCAAAAAATTGAGAAAGCAATATATTTTCACACACACACACACACACACACACACACACACACATAGATATATGTATACATATATAGCTAGATATAGATACACACACACACACACACACACACATATATATATATATATATATATATATATATATATATATATATATATATATATACATATATATATATATATATATATATTAGTAGAAAACACGTAGGAAATGTAACAGCAAACTAAAATGAAAAGCCCTCAAGCCAAGGAAACCAGCACTATTTTAACGCTCTTTATTAGAAACAAAACGTTTTCGCCCCTGCTATGCAGAAAGCTTCATCAGAAACATAAGTAAAAGGAAACAGCACATTTTAAATAAGTGCAGACATGATGTCATTTCCTTAGGAACAGTGTATCCAACACAGCAACATATAGAGGTGAACATTATAATAACAAACTATAACGTAACTTAAATATAGGAATTTAAAAGTTACATTGCATTTAAAAACATTTTCATTAAGAAAATCCCCAATATCAAAAAAACTGGGGTAGCGTTCATATACAGTAATAAAATGCCAAGAAAAATCTATGGAAATTATAAAATGTAAAACATGTACATCTATACATAAAAAATTAGAATTAAAGTAAAAGCAATACATTAAATAGTTACACACATAGGGGAAGGAACAGCTATCTCTGATAGCTTTTGTATCTAAGTAGGGAAGAGATGTTACATGATTCATTAAGGCCAGGGTAAGAGTAGGCATCAACCCCAATTTGCCACTCTAATTCCCTGGTCTCCAAAACCAATGACTGAGGTCCACCTCTAGGGCCCAAAGTAACATGCTCAATTCCCATAAATTCGAAGCTGTGACCTATATTATTAACCATATGCTTAGATAAAGCATTGTCCAATTTTTTATTTTTTATTGCATAAAGGTGCTGGTAAATCCGGTCACTAAACTTACGATCAGTTTTCCCTATGTAAAAGCAGGGGCAGCAAACACAAAAAGCAGCATAAACAATTGATTTTGTATTACAATTAATTCTTGAATGTATATTATATTTCCTATTCCTAATTGTAAACGAACTACCAGCTCTCATAAATTTACATCTGTTACAAAAGCCACAAGGACCATTTCCAACTTGTCTAGTAGTTAACAAAGAATAAGTAGACCTTTGAAGTAGTTCCTTTAAGTTTTTACCCCTTCTATAAACAACAGAAGGGGATGGACCCAATTTTTGAAGTAAAAAGGAGCAATTATGGATGAAATACCAATTCTTTTTAATAATTGCCCATATAGTACCAACTTCTTTAGAAAAAGTTAACACAAAGCTAGTACTAAAATCAATTGGAAAATGGGTAGTGGTACAATTGGTGTTGTTAGATACTGGACATTCTGAAGTATGTACAACCAATGGATGGCCCACAATTGTCAACTCATGGGAGTGAGTAGTTAACAAAGGTTTATAAAAACCAGAAGATCTTTTTATAACCACCTCCTCAATGAGTTCATCAATCATAGGGGGCGGATAATCCCTGTTAGAAAAAAGATCTTTCAAAAATGCACACTCAGTTTCAAAAGCCTCTTGTGTACTACACATACGCACCGCTCTTACCAATTGTCCTTTGACAATTGATCTTTTCTGTTTAGGAGGGTGGTTGCTAGAATAGTGTAGAAAACTATTACAATAGGTTGCTTTCCTATAAATACAAGATGAATAACAATTATTGGAAAAATCCTTCACCAGTTTGACATCTAAATAGTCAATTTCGGTTAAGGAAAAATGTGAAGTGAATTTCAAAAATGTAGAAGAACAATTCATCAATTGTAACAGTTCTATAGCATCACTTTTGGACCCATCAAAGAGAATGAACACGTCATCTAGGAAGCGTGTATAAAATTTCACCTTTTCTTTAAAAATAGGATTAATCCTAAAAAACTCTTTCTCCCAATAAGCGACAACCATATTTGCAACACTACCGCCACAGGGAGACCCCATGGCGATACCCTGTTTTTGCAAATAATACTGGTTGTCGAAGAGAAAGAAGTTAGAAGAAAGGGTGATCTCTAATAATTGAGTGACAATGGAAATTTCTTCCTTTGTTGCCCCTAGACTCACCAACATAAGTTCGACCCATTCAACCGCTTCCAAGTGCGGGATAGACGTGTATAAATCAACTACGTCGATTGTTAAAAAATTTAAAGATGGGTCAAAAACAATATTATTGATGGATTCCAAGAAAGACCATGAATCCTTACAAATTTCAGGGATAACCTTAAGGTATTTTGCAAGAATCCCATGAATAACCCTAGACAAAGGGTGTGTAATAGAACATCTACCATCAACCAAGGCCCGTAATGGTGGATCCACCAAATTTTTATGATTTTTGGGGATACCAAACATCACGGGCACCTTGGGAGAGGAGATGTTGATGAAATTAAAAGTGTCTAGGTCAATCAAGCCATCAATAAACAGGTCCCTGAAATAACCACTGATTTTTTTGTATGCCCCCACCATCTCATTAAGTGAAGAGCATTCATATGCTGGTGAGTCTAAGACTGAATGCATTCTCCTATTATAATCACAGGCATCGAAAATGACTAATCCCCCACCTTTATCAGGTTTCATTACCCTAACAGGCAGTTGACAAATCTGGTCAAGAGCAATTTTTTGATCATAAGAAATATTGCTCTGATGCCTAGGACCATGTACCCTGTCAAACAAGTGCCTAAGATCCAGTTCGCAAACATTTTCAAAAATGCTTAAGTTAAGTTATATATATATATATATATATACACATATTTATATTTGCACACTTATCCTTACTGCACTAGTGCATACTTCAAAATGCAGTTTGTTTGCATGTGTGAAAAATGGCTCAAAACATACACTGCACATTCAATTGATGGCTCCTACAGTTGACTCATGTTAAGTCAACTATAACTTTGGAGTGGTCATTTTACTTTGACTGTAGTTGTTTCAGCTTGGACTTAGTATACATATGTAGGAGGGTGTGAACAGAGCCCTTACATTAGGACGTTTGGTGGTGTATTGGAGTTGCTTGTAATGTCTGGTACACTATGACATGATCTGTGTGTGTGTGTGTGTGTGTGTGTGTGTGTGTGTGTGTGTGTGTGTGTGTGTGTGTGTGTGTGTGTGTGTGTGTGTTGTGAGTGCATGCTGATTGTAGTGTAGCAATCTCAAATGGAAACAAGGTTAGTTTATTTTTGTATCAGATGTGACTGAGTAGTTTGTGGGCTGACCATTTGTGCAGTCATTTTGTTTTATTTTTTGTAATTGCTGTCATCTTTTTCTTTTAATAAATATGACTATATTAACACACACACACACACACACACACACACACACACACACACACACACACACACACACACACACACACACACACCACATTGTTTGTAAGATCTAAACGTACTACTACTACTGGAAGTGAAATAATGTACCCGCAACATTAACACACCAGTCTGTGGTTTGAAGAGTACATCTACTCTTCAGTGCAACAAAGCCTTTTGCTAAACTAGGGAGTGGTAACTCTCTGCCTCAGACTGCTGTTACATTTTACAGATGTAGCTATCCCTAAAAGTTGTCCAGGATGCCATAATGTTTAGGAGCTAATAGTTTATTGACTTAATTTTGCTGTTGCCTGCCATTGTACAACTGCTGTTTGAGAGGAAAATTTGCTGCCTAACTTGAACCATACAGAATGTTCACTTCTTATTTGGACTGGCTTGGATGTCTGTTTGCTATTATGTTGTTTATAGTTTGGTTTCCTTTAAGACATTATAACTTTATTAGCAAATGGTCTGAGTTTACTATCAAACTTTGAGCTATATACAGGTCAGCTGGACTGCAGTGTTATCAGTACATATTCTGTATTATTACTGTATATGCAGTGCATTCATCTGAACATAAAGTACTGTTATTTACTCTCATTGTTACTTCTGTGTCCCTATAGTATCTCCCAAGAGTGTATTGCATGCATCTGTTATTTGTTTTCCATTGCTTATTTCAGGTGATATATATTTATGTTAATTTTTTAACTGTTATTGATATTTTTCAATATCCTAATCTACTCTTCAACATTTTCACAAACAACCTTCACACTGCTTTTCACCCTGGAACCTTCATTCAATATGCTGATGATTCCACCATAATCTGTACTGCTCAATCACTACCAGAACTACTTTCAAAAACTCAACAATGCTTTACTGCAGCAGAATCCGGACTAAGAAATGCCCAGCTCTTTCTTAATCAAAAGAAGACTAAACTAGTACTCTTTCATCCTAAAAACACATCCCTGTCACTGTTCATTTCAACATTCTTGCATCTGACAACACTGTTATAGAAATAGTGCAGGAAATCAAACTTCTAGGAGTTATCATGGACAACAAACTTTCGTTTGACCCACATACACAACAAAATACAAAGAAAACTCATCAAAAACTAGGACTGTTATATAGAAACAAACATTTCTTACTACAGCAACCAAAACTACCCTTGCAAAAACATTTTACTTCCCTCCCTTCTTTATGGTGCTCCTATCCTAACTTACAAACTTCTTCCTTAAGTAAGATGGAACAATGCGACAACAAAGTTGCAAAGTTTGCCACAAACTCTAAATATCACACACACCACTGTAAACCACATACTAGAACTAAACTGACTTGAACCCCCCCCAACCAACTTGCCTTTATTTAGCTATCCACCTTGCATGACCTTATTTTCAAGCTTTCTGCCTGCCCAGAACTAGCCAATTTAGTGACAACTTACACAACACTCGATCCCTACAATCAGAAGGCAAAAATATCTTAGTTATCTCAAAACCTAAAGAAAACCATGTCACTCTCTGTATTCATACTCTGTCTCTGTACTTTGGAATTCACTAGCTCTAGCTACAGGTGTATGCCTGGCCTAACCCATTTCAAAGCCTCTTTAAAAATAATCTCAAAAATACATGTGTCAGCTCCTGCATAAAGCCTGCCTAATGCTCAGCTCTTCCTCTTCTGCTATACCTGACTCATCCTCCTCTTCTGTCACATTTCACTCCCTTACAGTCTGCAAGATCCTAAGGCAGTTTTCACGCCTTCTCTGTTTCTATACCATATTCTTAAACTACTGCTTAGGCTGTAATGCCTCTATTCTTAATTCTCTCACTATATTTCTGCATCACTAACTTTCTGGCTATTATTTTCCTAACTGAAACTAACATTCTATTTTCTCATGTACTATAACAGTAAGTGTCATACAATACACTATCTATATACTATTTTTGGACACTATCTACTCATAGGCTATGTATATGGTGACAGTGACTATAATCGTCTGTAATGTTTTTAACTCTATAGAATTGTATAGATGTGTACTATATCTTGTTATATCTTGTAACATAATTTATGTTCTTTCAATTTATTTTTGTACAGTATTTCTCATGTCATTTGTAGTGTATTTGATTATACTGCCTTTGTATTGTACTGTATGTGGAGCTTTTCTCCCCGGGCCTCTGTTGAAAGTGGGTTCTGTATACCCAGTCAGACCACCCCAGTAAACAAATGTCAAATAAATTAATGAAATAAATAAAACAGAATGTGGAAGGTGTGCTTTTGAGAAATTCAAACTACTCTATTACTGGCAGTGCAGCTGTATCTATTGGCTCCAGTTTCCCCTTCATCAATCCATCTTAAAGATCTCAAATGTCTAATTTTTTGTAAAATCTTGCTCTTTAAATATGAACAATGGGTCAATGGCTGAAACTGGTCCTTTTGGATAATCACATTACCCTGGTTAGCAAACAAGCAATAAATAAAGCATAAACCTCACAAGACATCTGTAACAGCTGGAAAGGCCGCAGAAATACCTCACTAAAAGAATCACAGGCCTAAAGCAGATGCCCTATGCTGACCATCTAAAAAACTCCAGCTATACTCTGTGGCATATTGTCTACTCAGTGGCGATCTCTGCTTAACATACAAGGCCATGTCAAACCCTGAACTGTTGGACATGCTCCACTTAAAGAAATCCCAGTCCCTCAGAGCCATATGCTCCAGGGATCTAAACCTTGTCATCACAAAGAACAAAACATGCTGGATGGATAGGTTCCTGACCCAGACACTCCCCATACTCTGGAAGAAACTGCCCATGCATGTCAAGCAGAGTGCCTCCTTGGCCCTCTTCAAAAGGAACCTTAATGACTGGATGGGAGATAGGAAATTCACCCCAGGGATCACATCAGTCTCCCTGCTAGATAGGGGTCCAGGGAAGTAAATATTGTGGGAAGAAATAGCCAGGGAATTGTTATGGCTAGGCTTGTATAGGCCCTATGAGCCTATGAACCTATAATTGGTTGGTTGCATCACCTGGCTTGTCAGCTTAACTTGGGTTCCATTGGAGGCCTTTTTCTTCCTCAAACAAATCAGCAGTTCTCCATTAATTACTTTGTATAACCTCAAGATCACTGTATTCTGGAAGCATATTTTTGTAAGCAAAATGATTAAACACTTGTTTGACATATAGAGCTCCCATTTTTCCTGGTGTTAAATTCAAAGAGTCATTAGCATTATTCTGCCTCCCTGCAAAAGCTGTATGATAGTATCTCAGATCTGAAGTACTGCCTCTGTTCTGCCTGAACTAATCCAGTAACTACAGCACCATATATTTCTCAGCTCTACCCTTTGATGCTCAGTTCAGTGGCATCTCCTGCTGTTATATGATTTTGAGGCTGGAACATTATCCTGCTAACTGTACATTGAATTTTCTCTTGTTGTATGTGGCTTTTGAGAAGCTCTCTGGCCAGGAACTGCTAAACTGCCATGCAGTTGTTAATGGGGTTAATTAATGAAATAAATAAAACAGAATGTGCCATGCAGTTGTTAATGGCCACTGTTCACCCTCTGATACCAGTTTTATATCTTTTGGAGAACCATATTTCTACTGGGAGTGATCTGATGACATTATCAATGATTTTACAGTGGCAGTAGCATTACATTAAAATATATATGCCTTATTGACAAGCCAGTCAGTGTAGCTATGATAAATCCAGCTTAAAGAAGTGTGTCTTAAATCCATGCTGAAATAAAAATGTGTAGCAACCAAAATAAAAAAAAAACTGCAAATGTCTTTTTTTTTCTGCACACTTAAGTGGTTTATGGCAAGATGCAACTTTTTAATTATTTTATTTTTAATTTATTTCAGCATGGATTTAAGACACACTTCTTTAAACTGGATTTATCATGGCTACACTGACTGGTTTGTCAAGAAGCATATATTTTTTTTAATGTAATGCTACTGCCACTGTAAAACCATTGATAATGTCATCAGATCACTCCCAGTAGAAATATGCTTCTCCAAAAGATATAAAACTGGTATCAGATTGTGAACAGTGGCCATTAACAACTGCATGGCAGTTTAGCAGTTCCTGGCCAGACAGCTTCTCAAAATACAAATACAACAAGAGAAACTTCAATGTACAGTTAGCAGGATAATGGTCCAGCCTCTATTTTAAAACCCATTTGTTATGCCACTGTACAAATACAGACTAATCTCATACTATATCCCAAATACCCTCTATTAAGACCTAATTCCTGCTCTATCTGTGTCTTTTTAGATCAAGGCCTATCCTTGGCAAAAACATATCTTATCCTAATAGAGATAATTTAAATACCTAGTTAAATTCTTCTGCATATAATTCTAAAGCATCCTACCTAAGGCAGGCAACAAGTATTGTTTAAACTGTGAGCATTGCTGAACTGTTGAAACTTGAAGTATGCATTTGTTTTACAATTACTTTCTAGTTACTAATGAAGTCTTGTACATAAAGTCTAAAACATCTTATCTAATGCTTGTAACATGTTTTTTGTATAAACTGTGAAGATTCCTGAACTGTTTAAAATTTGTAGTGTTTAACTGTATAACAACTAGTACCTGTATGTTAGTAGTCTAGTAATCTCTTGGAGCTTATCTCCCCAGGACTCTACTGAAAATGGACATAAATCCAGTTAGAATATCCCGCTCAACAAATGTAAAATAAATAAAATAATAAACTTTTTAATTATAATTCCTTTGAAGTAACATACATTTTATGTAATACTCATCTTTTCTAATGAGTGTATCAAAAGATACAAGGGGAGGGTTTTGCTCTGGGAGTGAAGTAAGGGAGGTATTTATATAAAAAGTGAGGATATGGAGAACCAGCAGGTTTGCCTAAATAGGGATAAAGCACAGAGACTGAATGGAGTATCTACAATGATTATCAGTGATCTGGCCACTGTGCTAGTGGATCCTTTGATAGGCTAGTGCAGAAGTTGCTGATGACTAAAAAGGCAGCAAAAGTGGGAACTCCTCTTCAAGGGCTAAACAAAAGAAATTTTGGGTAACTCAAATTTAGGTAAACTAAACCAGTATCAGGGTAAGTTGTGAAGAGGATCCATAGGAAAAAGGCAAGATGCTTTCCCTGAGGATAGCAATCTTCAGAATAACAGATAGCACAGGTTGAAGGGCTGAATAACAGGCCATTCAAAACTGATCTAGTTTTATAGGTTCATAGGTTTGCAGGTTCATAGGTATAACCTAGGCTAATAAAACAAAAAAACGAATTTGCTGGAATACCTTCCAAAAAGACCATTTAATGTTAGCGCTTTCATTTAGACACATTTCCAAACTTCTTCAGACAACTTATCTCAACATCTTGTCGTATTAATAGTAACTACAATTAAACTTTATTTGGTTAGCAATTTAAATCCTTAAAGCAATATGTTCTAAAAAATATACACACTGCCATTATGTACCTCAAGTACACATTAAACCTAATAAAACACATGATAACAGTTGACAAATTAAGTTAAAACATACCAATTGTTCTCACAAAAATTATTATGGAGACCACATATATATATTAGCGAAAATGAACTATTATGGCAGATCCGTACTGTTGCCCATATTATGCCCGGGCTAAACGAATACGCTTCTATTATGTTTATTTTGTGTATTTTGAAGTGTAAATCACTGAATAGGTAGGATACATTTTTGTAAAATAAATATATTCCACTTAACGTGTAGCTAATACAATTGGATGAGTCTTAATTATGTACTTTTTAACTGATATATATATATATATATATATATATATATATATATATATATATATATATATATATATATATATATATATGGTCTCCATAATAATTTTTGTGAGAGCACTTGGTATGTTTTAACTTATTTGTCAACTGTTAGCATATGTTTTATTAGGTTTAATGTGTACTTGAGGTGCATAATGACAGTGTGTGTATTTTTAGGACATATTGCTTTAAGGATTTAAATTGCTGAGCAATTAAAGTTTAATTGCAGTTCCTATTAATATAACAAAATGTTGAGATAAGTTGTCTGAAGAAGTTTGGAAATTTGTCTAAACGAAAGCGTTAACATTAAACTGTCTTTCTGGAAGGTATTCCAGCTTATTTCTTTTTGTGTTTTACTAGTTTATTGTTGTTGTGAGTTTTTGTTATAACCTAGGCTAATGACCATCAAGGCCATTATAAGACTATTCATACAACCCAAATGTAACCCACAAGTTTTATTTTTTTAGACATTTATACAGGAGGCGATTTTTGGTTTTTGACATGAATTATTGACTTGAATTTCCAAGTTTCCATCCACTGGTTCAAGTTAAGTTTAAATAGGATGAGGGAGGAACTTTGCTTCACATGGATGGGGATGCTATTACAAAGAATGGTAGTTCTCTGAGATATATATCTGTCTCTCCAACATTTTTTATTTGTGTCACAAGAACATTTTAAGTCTTTGAATCTAGCTGCTCTGATGATGTTTGTTTTGTGGATGTGCAAAAGATTCATCAGAGCAGGATAAAAGGAAGCCATGTACACCAGGCATACCTATATGAAACCAAATAAAGTTTTGAGGTGATCCACACAACATTGTGTTTACTCCCTGTATTCTTTTTGTAAGGAACCTTTGCAGAAGTTCCAGTTGCTGCATGTGTCTGGTCAGGTGCATACTAAAGGGAATATTATACTCTGTGATGGGTCTGATGATGGCCGAGTGCAGTGTTATGATGGCTTCCCTGGACCTAGATGCCATACCCTTACTTATAAGTTGAGCAACATAAAAGGATTTTCTTACTACCTTGGATACATGGTAGTCATAACTCTCAACCTCTTAGAGCAAAAAAATCTGGACAAAGCCATAAATTAAATTAGGACAAAGGCTCCACAATAGGGGCAATTTTTAAATATTGCTCTTACAAACTTATAAAGTTAGAATAGACAGTTTTGCATTAGCACAGATTTTCTGAAGGGTATAAAGTCTGAAACTCAAATACCTGTCATTATTTTCTAACTTCAGTCTTTAATGATTTGGTATTAATTAGTCAGAAAACCACAATGTTATGAAAAATGGACCAAAAATATGAGGCAAAAATATGGACATTCTGCAAAAATCTGTACAATTGAGAGGTATGATGGTGGTCAAAGGCTAGGTTACTATCTACATGAGTGATGATGTAGTTTCTTAGGGTGGCAAACTTCCCAAAAGGTACCATAATCTATTTCTTGCATTGAGCTTTAAGCTGTGACATTGGCACCAGCCATCTGTCTGTGTTAGACCTTCCTGTAGGGTGTTTTCATCTCAGTGGGATTCTATGGCTGCTCTCAGCTTGCAATCATCTATGAACTTGATCAGCTAGAGGCTTTTGACATTAGCCTTGACTTCTGAGAAGTAGATGCCAAAGAGTAGTGGGCACAGCACAGAGTTATAGGGGACTCCACAGGTGACTGGTCTCTTAGTGGTGGTGGCCTTATCAAGCCTAACTCCTTGGGCCCTATATGTGAGCCAGTTGGCTATTCAGCCATTTATAAAGGGGTTTTATGCCTAGTTCCATAAGTTTGTTAATAATGCCTTAGAGGGGTACTGTATCAGATTCCTTAGCAAGATAAGGATAGGCAGTATGCCCTCCTTTTCCCTCATCCATTGTCTTGTTGACCTTTTCAAAGATGTCCACCAGGTTCAGTAGGTATGACCGTACTTTGTCAAAGCCAAACTGTAATAAGTTCTGTGTCTGGAGGTCTCCTATGCCTTTTTTGTCATTTCCATGATAATTTTTTCTGTGGCTTTACAAATAAGACTAGTTAGACTACTGGGTCTGTAGTTTCCCGGACTGACCGATATTTCTCTGTGATGAAGGGAGAATGGCCATTGCAGTCCTCCATCCTCATTGCACCTAGTTTGTTTTGAGACTATCATTACATAGTGACTCCAGTGGCCCTGATAATTTATTTTTAAACTATTCAGAAGACATTCTGGGATGCTTTGTTATCAGAGCTTAGTGAGGCTGTGTTTTTGGCCTTAGCAAGTGCATTCAGGATGTGCTCTCTAATTATATTCAGAAGGGTTAAGTTTGACAGTACTTTTGTGGGGTTTGGCTGGGTGTGAGTGGGGGATAAAGCTGGATGTGAATTTCTCCATCAACTGGTTCAGTATATCGCCAGGCTCAGTGAATGTGGCACCATTAACCATCAGTTCATTCATCAGTCATTTATGAATTTGTTACATGAGAAAAACATCATTTCATGGAGATTTGAAGACATTACCATGTACAGGAATTATACACAAGCTCAGAGGATGTATAAAGCAGATAATATGGGCCAATTACTCCTTGAATCTGCAAAATAAACGTCAAACATTAAGATCTGTCAATGACTGAATGGCAAATGAGAAGTAATATTAGTCATGGAGTATACAGACATTCAGAAGTGCATATGAGAAGTCGAGAAAGGATGGTAGAGTAACAGAACTCTAGGAGGAAATTCACATGGAAGTAAAGTATGCACTGCAGATGTTAATTTTCTTCTGTCACTATCAGAAAAGTAATGTAATTTATTTTTACAGACTCTGGTCAAAGAGCTTAAGGCATTTGTGAGCCCTGTCTAGAATCAGTAGTCCAGCAGGTAACTGCATATTATATGTTTGTGTATATGTGTGTGTGTGTGTGTGAGTGTGTGTGTGTGTGTGTGTGTGTGTGTGTGTGTGTGTGTGTGTGTGTGTGTGTGTGTGTGTGTGTGTGTGTGTGTGTGCATTGATTTCATCAAATATCTAAAGCTTCAAAAGGCAAAGAAATAAGCTATCATTTAGAGTGAATCTAAAATTATCTAAAAGTACAAAAAACAAAAATAATATTTTTTTTGCAGATACCCCCCCCCCCACTCAGAGAGCACACAACAGCGGGGTAGTGGAAAATTCCCTGACACGCTGCAATGCGATCCTCCAGGAAAATAATCTAGCAGACTGAAAAGCAATGCAAAAGAGCATTTGCTTTACTGAGCATGCACACTTATTAAATATGTCAAAATAGGGTTGACGGCTTTTCTCGTCAAACATTCTGGGTATGTACATGAAAGCAAAATGTGTGTGTGTGAGCAACCATTACCAGGGTCCCATTATTTGGTTATTTCTCTATTTTTCCCCAATTGCCATAAACACTGTTCAAACCTCTCAGTGTGCATGCTGTTTTCTGCTTTACTTCTGCAATAATTACAGATATTTGGATTTAGTTTTAAACTTTTATTTCAAAGTTTATGGCACAAACACTGATAGACATTTGCTAAATAAAGCATTACAGTCACACTATGAAAACAGACTTACCATTAAATTTTCTCTGCCTTTGAAACTCATATTCACTTAAACAGCATTGAAACCGACATTCAAAGAAAATGCATCTGGCAAGTGATGTATTAAGTTCACCTATGGGCTGTTTTGAAATCATATGCCCTTGTACACATTTTTAGGACCATGCAAAAGTTCTTTGATTCACCTTTCTGATTGTATTCAATTATAATAAATAATAACTAAATTATATCTCTTGTATAATACAGCACCACTTGTTAGAGCATTTTTTAAATTTATAGTTTTGAACATTTTTCCAGTAGGTAATGAAACAAAACATATGAAACAACAATGACTAAACTGCCAATTTCAAAACATTTCAACAATAAAAGGCCTCCCCAACTTCTGTCATTACAATCCACCAATATCACTCAATATGCAAAATGTCTGCATAAGTAAAAGTCATCTAGATAATGCTACATTAAAGAGATCTGTAAATAATGAAAAGTTTGCTGCTAGCAAACAACACTATATTTCAGTGTTTCATCTACAAATTCAGTACCTGCTGCCCTTGAAGAATAAATTGCCTATGTTACATTAAAAATGATAATCTGGTAATATTGCAATAG